>NW_023276461.1:0-8620 GCF_013357705.1 Chelonus insularis
CACTGCTTGAATGCAATACATCAAACTGAAATAGCTAATGCGGCAACAACAGCAACAGAAAATGTTAAAATTACTCTTGATTAAATTAAATGGTTTGATATAACAATCAAATCTGTTATAAACAATGAAAATAGAGATCTATACAATATATTTGAATTCTTTTGACGCGTAATTTTTTATTTTGCTAAAAAAAGTTACTAACCGTACGACATGAACGGAAACTCATAAACAATAAAAATATTATAAAATAACTAAACCAAATTAGACAAACAAATCATTTATAAATATACGAAACTGATTGCTTGCCCCTTACTGCTACATAACCATAAGTCTACTGACTATAACCAAGCGCCCCGATCGGTCTCTATATAAACTAAAGTTTGAATAACTATTATTTGCCAGGCGCCTCGAAATACTATATTGTTTCAATAATAAACAAAATTTTACATTAATCTGATATTATAAAGTTATAATAAAGCATATATTTTAACAAAGTTTGTAGCTAAAATGTTTGTTTTTAATACATAATCTGTTGATAGCTCTTTTATGAGTTCCATTAATCGTTTTGATTGTTACCACTCTTTTGATGCCATTTTTGGCCAGGATAAGTTTCAACCACACGACTTTATGGGCAGTGTAGAGGTGGAATATTATTTTTCATAATTAGCACTGACCTTTCAAGTTTTATTGGGATACCAGGAGTGACCCAGAACACATAAATCTATTGGATCATTTGTCAATGGTGTGAGAGGTCTTAAATTTAGGATTCCCTCTATTTTATACAGCAAGGTACAATACTCCTCAAAGGTATGCACTTCACCTTAAGTAACTGTGTATAAATGTCTTTTTCTCATCTGCACTGCAGCTTACCATAAACCACCGAAGTGGGGTGCCCTTGGAAGTATGAAGTGTCAGTCAATTTTTTTAATTAACAGCTGATTATTGATTTCTGACTAATCAGATTTTAACCACTCGTGAATTGTATTCAGTCCTTTTGACGCTCCTATGAAATTAGTTTCGAGTAGTTAATAAAGGGGGGTTTCAAGTCATTCTGTTTTACCAACCGGCAACTTTCCACCAGAGCCGGCAACTTACTGACCGTAGATTTAATTGCCGATTTCTCCACTATATGGGGCTGTACCGATCTGCAGTCGGTAATTGTTACTGATCAACGTATACATTTGTAAATGGTAGAGAATAATGTTGAAATAGATGTTGATAATAATTTGAAACCTACTTTTCATTTTTGTTTGATCAAAGATCTTTCACGATTGGTTGGGTCACAAATTTCTAAAGGTAAAACAAAAAAAATTTTACGCAATCAATGTTTGTGTCATTTCAAGGCAAAACAATCATTTGATAATCATCGAAAAGATTGTATTAAAATAAATGAAACGGCTATTACGTTTCCAGAAAAAGAGAAAAAAATAAAATTTAACAATCATGTACATGAGTCAGTTTTGCTTCCTATGTTTATTGTTTATTTGATAAATCTCAATCTAAGTTTGATCAGAAACGTAGTCGTGATTGTATCAATTGGTTCATTTTAGAATTAGAAAAATTATCAGAGCATGTCAAAAACACTATTGAGCATGCTGTGCCAATGAAACCATTTACTTCCCAGCAGCATAAAGCTCATATTGAACCTCAAAAATGTCGTATTTGCAATCAAGTTTTTTTGCATAATGAAGTTCGAAATCACTGTCATTTTACTGGTAATTATCGCGGTGCAGCTCATAACAAATGCAATGTAAATTACCAATTATCCCATATAATTCCGATAGTTTCCCATAATCTCCCAGAAT
This sequence comes from Chelonus insularis, assembly GCF_013357705.1. Lineage (NCBI taxonomy): Eukaryota > Metazoa > Arthropoda > Insecta > Hymenoptera > Braconidae > Chelonus > Chelonus insularis. The sequence goes on from NW_023276461.1 coordinate 1,806, forward strand.
ATATATATCAGGATATCAATTCATAGATTTTTTAGATTCATGGCAAGTAGTCTTGATGAATTAGCATCATTCCTAGATAATGATAAGAAAAATATTACCAAAAGATCTTCCAATGATCCTGAACAGTTTGAATTAGTTGTGTGAAAGGGAGTTTTTCTTTATGAAGAAACCAATCATCAGTTTATTTTTTAATTTTCTTACCATACAAAAATATGCACGCATATTATCTTGCTTCTCACAAGCTACATCATCAAATATCATTATTGAATTAGGTTTTGCTTGCTCTGGTTTCACAACTTCTTCATATTCATTAAAAGGAAAATAACCCATACCTTCTACAGGTTCAAGTAATTTTTCTAAAAATTTATATTTTGTTTTACCGCAATTTGAGGGGCCACATATCATGCCGCGGACTCGTCACATCGTCGATACATTTTAAAATCTTTATCTGATTTCCATTTATTAGGCAGTTTATCCCATGCAGTATCGATATTATTTGCAGCCTCTTCAATGATGAATTCTTTTGTTAAAAGCTTTCAATCTGTTGGATTTAGCTACAGTAAATTCTTGGTTACTAGGTAAATTTTCATTGGTTTGATATCATCATCAAGAATGTAAATATTCTCAAGAACCCATTGGTTTAGTTTTTTCACATTTATAAGTGCACATTCAAATCGAGGGTGGTATAGATATAGAAGTCCTATATTTATCCCTTTCTTCATAATTCCTCCGTCGTGTTGGTAGTGATGTGGACATTCGATTTCGTTGAAATCATTATAAGTTGTAAAATTTTCTCTTTCCAAGTTAATAATTGGAATATCTATGTTTATCAATGATTCCAGGACATATCGCACTTCATAACTTCATACAAAAATATAATGTACCTTGTTTAAATTCTCTTTGAAGTACTTGTCCAGTGTTTCATATGGTGTATCACTAATTTGCCATGAAAGTCCATGATAATACCTTTAACAAACATCAACGTCACATACTTCATCAATAGATAATTCACCGTAATAACATTGTGGTTGAAATAAAAAATAATATTCACAAATTTTTTTTAATTCTAGCCATTTACATAAAGCCAACTCTTTGACAATTACTCTTCCGTTAGAAAAACGATAGCCTCTTATATCAATAACGAGATCCATGGTGATAACTCGTTCTCTCTGCAAGACTGATTTTGAACTAAGAAAAGAGTCTCTTAGATGCTTTTGGGCTCCCCACTACTGTTTTTTACCCCTTTTACTACAAAAAGTGGAAGAAAAATGAATGACGTCATTTCCATGAAAATGATTGTCTCGAAAATTCAATAGATTTTTCTATCTTTGATTTTTCCCTGATTATTAATTGATTGATGAATTACCTTCTTTTTCTCCTTTCTTCTGATCAACTTCTTTCCTTCGGGTTCAAATTTGCAGTTATTCCATTCGCCACCGAAGAATATGAATTCCAAATTATCTTCTTTGACGTAATCAAGTAATTTGTTGGAAGTAATATTATCCCCCCTTAAAGCATTTGACAATCTTGATGGTAAATAAGCAAAGAACTTGTCGTCGATTGTTGCAGTTAGTGTATCACCATGTTTTGTATTAACGCTTTTCAGCCCAGTCACTCTGTATCGAAAAAAATATGACGTCAATGACATAGACGCCATTCTAATGAAACGGACAAAGAAAATTCTAAGAATTAAATATAACGTTTAAATTCTCTAAGAACCGAAGTGTGACGTATTTTCTAGAAAAAACATCAGTTAACAAAGGAAACTGCGTCACCAAGAACTGTGTTTCGAAAATTCACCGATAGAGCGTAGATTATATTAAACAGACGAGACATTTTAAAGTCAGTTCTGCTACAGAAATCATCAAATCCACACTTAGTTGTGTACTATTGAGAGAAAACAAAGTAATAATACTAATAATTACGGTGTCAAGTTCAATACATTGTTGAGTGAAATGAAATACAAAAATGGATCACATCAACAGTATTGCGAATAATACTCAAAAACCAAAGAAAAAAATGGCCGAATTAGAAACTACACGAAAATATCAAGTGACAGGATTGAAAAGAGTGAAATCAAGACATGGTGACGCAGTCATTATAACACTGGATGATGAATTCATAGTTTTTCTGCCAAAAAGATTAACTGAAGCATTAAAAGACGACACTGGATATAACACTTTGATCGACTTCATAAAAAATAATAACTTATCCCTTCAATACATTGGTAGAAATTGGAATAATTTCAAATGTATTGAAACAAATGAAGACAACACCTCTCAGGATTCCATAACACACGACATTGAATAGGCAGGAAGTGGATATTTTTAGGAAATAATGTAAACAATTAATTGAATTATATGTTTTTGTCAATTATAAAATAAAATTTGTTTAATTGCAATTGAAACTATATTTTTTTTTTTTTTGCAACTTAACCTTTTTTTTAACGTAAGGTTTATGCATTAAATTATTTGTTTAAAAAATAAAGTATCAAGAATAATTCAATAATAGAATGGTATATAAGTTAGGTAAAATACACTTCTAAAATATTTAAATTGAACATTAACACTAAAAACTTTTTAAAATTCACATTTCGCGCGTCATTACAACAGCGCAACCTAGTGAAAAAGATCGGTAACAATTACCGACACTCGATGAGTAACACTTACCAAGAAAATTTTTAAAAATTTAATTTTTTAACTGCTACAACAGCAGCGCCATCTAATAGGAAAGATTGGGAACAGTTACTGCTCAAGATCGATAACAATTATTGGCGGATAATTTTTAAAAAATTCAAATTTATGCGAATTTTATCTCCAATTTTTAATTTCAGTTCTAAATGTTTATTTACTATATATAAATGTGTCTTATATATATCTCGAAGTAGCTGTTTTTTATTCTCAACCGTTACATCTTGTAGTTCCATCATAATAGTACGATGTTTGGTATTATTGTATGATGTTATTTAATTTGGTAAAATATCTATTCACTTATAATTACCCCGTATAGCAAATTGTTTTTACATTTTTATATGTACGATTAAATCGTTTATATATAGAGGCTTTCAGATTTGTAAATGTTCATAAGCACCAATTTCATCGCATTAAAGACATCTTTAGCACTTTTTGTCTTTACAGGTACCGCCCATGCATATTTTGAGAAGATATCAATAATTGTATGTAGATGTTTATATCCTCTGTTTACAGATAAATAGGCAGAGAAATCAACTAAATCTGCTTGTTATGTCTCATCGAAACCTCGCACATACACTTTACGATGTTTGAAATTTCTTCTAGCAGATCTATGCAGCTCGTCAGCAATTACTTTTTAATTCTTCCTATTCGATTCATTATCCGAGATTAGACCACTAAGCGAAAAATGCAATGATTGTGATAATTTTAAGAGTACTTCCTGTTCCCTTGATTTTCCGAAAAGGTCTATTCTAACATGTCAACATATATTGAATTGTGATTTTATTAAATCAGTAATAGCATCAAATTGTAGAAATGTAGAATCAGTAAAAATTCTTTCTGCGATTAATTTTTGTTCAAAATTATCTAACTTATTTTTCAAAGTAGATATACTATCCTTCAATGATGATAATGATGGCACAGAATCACTTAAATTTACTGCATTACCTATATTAGACAATTTTTTACCATCAACATCATAATTATTATCCTTGGTTAATATCAAACCATTTCCCGGAGGGCCCTGAAGTTGATTACAACTATGGGTCCAATATTGACCATGACGATTGATACTCATTTTTTTTTTTTATCGTAACGATGTGAATTGTACGGTTACACAAATGAGATACACTTAATTTTCTTGACTCATATATCATAGAAATATTATGTGTAAATTATCAAATTTTGAGTAAAAATTTTTATTTTATAACATTTGCTTCTCTAAGCTCTTTAATGATTGGAATTATTTAATTTGAATGAGCATTATTCCGTGCATTGTAAGAGGCCACGAGTAATCATAATCTGTCAACAAGTTCATTAGGATCATCCCAATAGGTAAAGTTTGTTGACTGATTTTTCATTGTGATTTTATATTGAGGTAAATGTTAAACATGTAACAGAAAACATAATACACTTCTTCATAAGGATAAAGACAGAAATGAGTCAATTAAAAATCAACAAGAAACATCAGCAGCTATGTATTGTATCAGGAAACCAATAGCACAAGTGATTTTATCGACAGCTAAAGTTTTTATTTCAGGTAACCAGAAGGGAAAAGTGTGTTGCAAGGTATTATTGGATCCTGGGTCACAAATTGAGATGATTTCACAACAATTATGCAAGAAATTGAATTTACAATATTTAAAAATAGATAAAACAATAAGTGAAATAAATCAAGCACATATTAACACGTCCAAAATAGTGACAATGAATCTCGAGTCGATATATAGAGACTATAAGACAGAAGTCAGTTGTTTAGTATTACCATCGATTACAGAGAAAATTTCACAAGTCAAATTGGAAGTACACAGAATTAATCAGCCAAAAAATATTAAGTTAGCAAATCCAGAGTTTGCTGATCCAGGGGATGTTAAAGTACTCATAGGTGCAGGACTCTATTGGTAGCTTATAATAGATGTTCCTGAAAATAATGCAAAAAGACAACCAGCATGGCAGAATACTCAGTTAGGATGGATTTGTAGTGGTGAAATGGACAGTTAAGTCTCGAGTAAAGCTAAATGTTTGAAGGTGACAAATGTACAATCGCAGCAACAATTAGAAGGGTTTTGGACACAAGAATCTATACCAGAAATGAAAAGTTTACCAAAAAAAGAAATGCAATGTGCAGATTTAAAAAAACAACAGAAAGAACAACGGCGGTAAAATTCATAGTTAGGCTCGCTATTAGGTCATTACTCAAGCTTGGTAATACAAAGAATAATGCAATGAGGAGATTATATTCTATTGGGAAAAGATTTCGTAGGGATGAAAGGTTAAAGAAAGCATATGTGAAGTTCATGCAAGATTTCTTGGATCAGAGTCATATGAGTCTAGTTACTGATTTGACAAAATTGGAACAAGAAGGGCATTATTTCATTCCACATCAACCTGTCATACGTCCTTAAAGTAGTTCAACGAAACTGCGAGTAGTATTTGATGTATCAGTCAAGTCAAGTTAAGGGATAGCGTTAAATGACAAGCTTATACCCCGTCCTAATCTCCAAGAAAACTCGTTTGAAATTATAATAAAATTCAGAACTCATCAGGTAGTGGTAACTGGAGACGTAGCACAAATGTATGGACAGATATAGATTCATCCTGATGATAAAAAACATCAATTAATAGTATGGAGAACAAATAAAAGTAATGATCCACAAGTGTATCAACTCAACACAGTATTCAAGAATTTTACAGTTCGTCAAACAGCAAAATAGTAATCAAGAGTTGTTTATATTAGACAAAAAAGAGACCATAATGACTCTAGGTCTACTTTGAAATGCAAAGGAACACATGTTGCAATATCATACATCATTAATAGAAAATCCAGTAAACACCAGACGGATGATTCTTTCAAAGGTATCATAAATATTTGACCCATTCGGTTTAATCTCTCCAGCTATTATGATTGGAAAGATGCTCTCACATGATCTATGGATAGAAAAAGTGAAGTGGGATGAAGTACTCAGTGAAGAGTCTCTAGTTTACTGGAGGCAGTATTATCAGTCATTGAATGAAGTCAACAAATTGGTCATACCGAGAAATGTCAATCCAGAAAATTTTATAACACCTTAATTTGGCGGGATTTGCAAATACGTCAGAGAAGGCGTATGGTGCCTGTTTCTATGTCATCATCATCATCATCATCATCATCGTTGATTTCAAAAAATAAAATATAGTCATCGCCATGTACATCTTTTAAACATATAGGCGAAAATTTATATATCATGTCAATGTCGTCAAATGACAATTTACATGTGATGTTATTCAGATGTAAGAAATGTGTATTTCAACGCAGGTCATTGCCATACATCTCAATGGAATAATTAATTTTCTCTTCAATGAAATTAACACCTGCCCATCCTGATGGTGTAGATGTTAAATAAAAAAATTCCCATGGCTGTATGTAGGTACTAAAATATTAAAAATATTATTACATTCAAATATTTTCGTGAATAAGATGTGATTATTTTTATGTTTTCAATTTTTTAATACCTTTTCATGCTGTTGACAAGACTGTCCCTAAAACGAGTTGTAGCGCGACTGATTGAAATTAAGAACTCATTTGCAGTAAAAAAGATCGGTAAAAATTACCGACACTAGATGAGTAACACTTACCGAGAAAACTTTTAAAAATTTAATTTTTTACCTTGCTATCTTGCAGAGAAACCAGTAACTGAACCTACGGCTGGTAAGTTGCCGATCGGTAGAACAGAATGTCTTGAAACCCCCCTTTATTAACTACTTCTGCCGACGCAAAGTTTTTTCTTTTACTGAAAGAAAGCTACCAACTGTATAACATAAATAGAAACTCACTCTTTTCGTTCATAACAATTTAATCTGTTATAAACATTTGGAAACGGGTAATATTCAAGGTGTTTTTTCATTTGTTGCACTGGGAAGTTGGTCGTGTGGACCTTTCGGGTCGCACTCAGACCACTGCGAAGCACTGATATTTTTAAAAATTTTAATCATTTATATATATTCAGATACAACTAAAAAAAGTATTTCTTTGAAAAAAACTTATAAATACTTTAGGATTAGATGTTTTTTTTTTTTTATTATAAAAATAATTCAAAAGCATACATATTGTTATGTCCGACTTTATGGTTACAATTCTTCTTTTTT